>NC_090442.1:314625744-314628244 GCF_031143425.1 Pleurodeles waltl | reverse complement strand
TCCTTGGCCAATCCGGAGCTATTACGATTACTAGAGCCCGGTCTTGGCGAATCTTCCTCAATATTCGAGGAATCAAGGGTATGGGAGGAAACGCGTAAAGCAACTGGCCGCACCAGGTCATTTGAAACGCGTCCCCCAATGCTTCCTGCATCGGATACTGAAGGCTGCAGAACAACGGACAATGCGCGTTCTCTCGAGTGGCGAACAGATCTACCCGAGGAAACCCCCACTTCTGGAAGATTAAACGGACTTGATCTGGATGGAGACGCCACTCGTGGTCTGCCGAGAAGTGGCGACTGAGACTGTCCGCACGCACGTTCAAGACTCCGGCCAGATGGTTTGCTATCAAGCAAATCCGATGGTCCTTTGCCCAGGACCATAGTCGAAGAGCTTCTCTGCAGAGAAGGTACGACCCCACTCCTCCCTGCTTGTTTATGTACCACATCGTGGTAGTATTGTCCGTTAGGACCTGTACCGACTGACCACGAAGGGAAGGGAGGAAGGCCTTGAGAGCCAGACGTACAGCCCGTAACTCTAACAGATTGATGTGAAAAATCTGTTCCTCTGGAGACCAAAGACCTTTGATCTCCAGATCCCCCAGATGAGCTCCCCACCCTAGAGTGGAAGCATCCGTTATGACTGTGGCCACTGGTGGCGACTGCTGGAACGGTTTTCCTTGTGAAAGATTGTTGCTTGCAATCCACCACTTCAAATCCACAGCAGCATCTCTGGAGATCTTGACAGTACCCTCTAGATCCCCTCTGTGTTGAGACCACTGCCTTCGGAGGCACCACTGAAGAGCCCTCATGTGCCAGCGAGCATGCGTGACCAACAGAATGCAGGAGGCAAAAAGACCGAGCAGACGAAGGACCTTGAGGACTGGAACTACCGCTCCATTTCGAAACATTGGAACCAAATCCTGAATATCTTGAATCCGCTGAGGCGGAGGAAAGGCCCGACCCAATGTCGTATCCAGTACTGCCCCTATGAACAGGAGGCGCTGAGAGGGCTCCAGGTGAGATTTGGGCTCGTTCACCGAAAAGCCCAGGTCGAACAACAACTGGGTTGTTGACTGCAGATGACGCAACACAAGCTCCGGGGACTTGGCTTTGATCAACCAATCGTCCAAGTAAGGGAATACTGCTATCCCCTTCCTTCTGAGCTCTGCCGCAACCACCGACATCACCTTCGTGAAGACTCGAGGTGCTGAAGTAAGACCAAACGGAAGGACCGCAAACTGGTAGTGTTGCGATCCCACCACAAACCAGAGATACTTCCTGTGTGACTTGAGTATCGGGATATGAAAGTAAGCATCCTGCAAGTCGACAGACACCATCCAGTCTTCCATGTTCAACGCCAAAAGCACCTGTGCTAGGGTCAGCATCTTGAACTTTTCCTGCTTGAGGAACCAATTCAAGATCCTCAGGTCCAGAATTGGTCTCAAACGACCATCCTTCTTGGGAATCAGGAAATACCTTGAGTAAACTCCTTGACCCCTTTCCTGCTCCGGGACCAACTCCACTGCGCCCTTTAAAAGGAGGACTTCTACCTCCTGTTCTAGCAACAGGAGGTGTTCTTGTGAACAATACGAAGGGCGGGGCGGGATGAGGGGCGGAAACTCCCGAAAGGGAAGGGTGTAGCCTTTTCCCACAACACTGAGAACCCAAGTGTCCGACGTAACAGTCTCCCATTTGGTGAGAAAATGCTGTAATCTTCCCCCTACAGGAGAGGAGTGAGTGGGAAATGGTGGAAGCCTAAGGCTGCTTCCCCTGCTGCACCCCGCCAGAGGATGAGGAAGAGGCAGAGTGCTGCTGAGAGGCTCCCCTGGTGCGGACCCTACCCCTCCCCCTAAAAGATCTATAGGGATGGGAAGAGGCAGGTTGCTGATATCTTCCCCGAAAGGAAGAGGAGGAAGAGCCACGCCCAAATCCACGAAACCTCCTGAAGAATCTGGAAGAGGCCGTGGAAGAAGGAGCTTGGAGTCCCAACGACTTAGCCGTGGCCCTGCTCTCCTTAAAACGTTCCAAGGCCGAATCAGCCTTAGCCCCAAACAGTTTGTCCCCATCAAACGGGAGATCCAACAATGTGGACTGTACATCTGCCGAAAAGCCCGAGTTACGTAGCCAGGCCTGTCTCCTTTCCACCACAGTTGTGCCCATTGCTCTGGCTACCGAGTCGGTGGTATCCAGTCCCGTCTGGATAATTTGGGTCGCAGCAGCCTGGGCATCAGAGACAAGATCCAAAAGACCCTGGGGAAGCTCTGTAAACGAAGAGGAGATGTCATCCATCAGAGCATGAATATACCTCCCCAGGATACAGGTCGCATTAGTGGCTTTTAACGCCAGACTGCAGGACGAAAAAATCTTCTTCGACTGCGCCTCTAGCTTTTTTGAGTCTCTGTCCCCAGGCACCGTCGGGAAAGAACCAGGCGCTGATTTGGACGAACAGGAGGCCTGCACAACCAAGCTCTCCGGCGTAGGGTGCCTAGATAGGAAACCAG